>NC_056744.1:596419375-596434375 GCF_019279795.1 Protopterus annectens
CTGCCATGTTTTAATTGGTCTTTAAGTGTCAGATTTGATTCACAGAGTGCTTTTTTGCTTATTTTAGGCTGGGAACATATCTGTAAGATCTGCATTTTGATTTTGCCACATATTTGAATGATCTGTATTTGGATCTTATTATCTGTAACTGTGCAGGCAAAGTTTGGGTCCAACCTTATCTGAGGTTTCTGTACATGACTGAGTTTTTTCCTGAAATTATATATTTCAGATTGAGGGGGTTTTCTTAGATACAGAATATTTACTAGGTCATGGAACAGTGCTGTCATTGCTTGGTACATTACTATTAAAAATATTCTGAATGGGGGCTGGAGATAACTGATGTGGCATGTAGTGATGTGTGTAATGTTAATAGATTCATTGACTATGGGCATACAAAAAAGGTCTGGCATGCAGAACAACATATATGTCACTGTTAGCTGCTATGGTTGCAGGCAGCTCCCTTTCCGACTCACCAATGGAATGGTCCCATCTATGTGAGGGGGAGAGAGAAGTACTGGAAACAGTAAGGTAAAAAATGAGCATTAAGGACAGACCTATAGCAGCTGATGGTCAGCCAGAAGGCCTACAAAGGGTGCCAAAAAAAAAAAAAAAATATATATATATATATATATATATATATATATATATATATATATATTTACTGAGATTTGGTTTTACATTTTGATGCTTGTCATACTAAGCTGACAGAATAGCATAAAACATGCACATCTCTCCTTGCTAGCTAAAGCATTGTTTTTTTAAACTAGAGTCACTAGTTATATTAACTGTAGACACATAATTTTCAAATATCAGCACCCACCTTTACTATTTGTACATAGTGAACTTTGTTCATGGATCATGTCAAAGACTGGCAGAATTGGTTGTTGCATAAGATATAAATAAATGTGGTCCATTAATATTTGATAGCATTATATGCTTGCACAAAGCAGGATTCAGAAATGTGCCACTTTGTAGTACAAGGATCGTATGGTAAGAAATCAAATACACAGTTTGCAGAGAGATTCTTTAGAATGCAATTGTGAGGTGAGGATACTGTGAATGAGTCAGATGTGAATCTGCACTGATAAATTTGCTACCAACACATGCAATCCATACAGAAGGTGTGACATAAGAGATGCAGAATTCAAAAAGGAGCACATGAACAGGGACATCCTAAACTGTGGATGTCTGTTGAACCTCCAAGGCCCATAACTGGCATCCTCAGAGCACCAGAAATGAAAATGTAAATGTAAGGGAATATATGCTGTCTGAGGATGTATTAATTTGGAGTATTCACTTTAATCCAAAATACAAAGATGTCTGAGTTAGTATGTTTAATCATCATGACACATACCCCACATTTGGGGGATACTTAAAAGTCACAGTAAGTTTTGGAATTCTCTGGTTTCTGTTTGCTATTTATGCAATATTGTTACTGATAAATGTGATGTGTTTTAATCAAGTTGTATATTTAAATGGTTTGTAATTAACTTATGCCTATAGAAGAAACAGAATGTTCTAAATGTTACAGAATATTAATAGTTTTGAGTTTCTTAAACTGGTTTTTGGTCATTATCATTCATGTTTTATCTTTGCTTTTGAATTGGAGTTTATTTTTTGAAGTGTTGAGATTCACAGTATCTGGTCTCATGCTTCTGCTAGGGAGCCCTTAGATACATGTAGAAAGAAATATAAACAAATTAATTCAAATATAGTGGTGTGTGTCGAGTAATGTAACATGAAGGACAAATAGTGTTAGTGACACAGATAAACATGTCATGATGGAAAGTATTTCAGACTATACTTCACCCCCTTGTTGTAGCCAATAGAACATGGAAAGGTGACCTATAATTAGGCACATAGCTTTGAAATTTATTAGCTAATTAGTAGAGTGGTACCAATAAGAAAGATCAACCATTGAAAAAATATAAAACAAAATAACTCAGTGATTTTTATAGCACTGGCTACTGAAGTGTTGCCACACAACCCCTGCAGCCTTACTGCTAATTTACCTTCCCACTCTCTTCCCCTGATGCTGGATTGCTGTGCTTTGTTCGTCTAAAATGTACTGAGGTGGGCACAGGTAGCTCTTTGAGGGCATTTACATTCTTCACCATCTTCTGTGGCCCTTCTACATCTTTGACCAAGAAAATACCCAGGCAGTACAGAATTATGATGGGAAAGAACCAATAAGGAACCAATGAATTTTGAGTTTCAGGCATGAAGAAAATGACACATAGGTTAGTGAATAAAAATATGGTCAGTTTCCATGTTGCAGTGAAAAAACTATAAGCAGATACCCAGAAGATGTGCACCATAAATATATGTGCATTTTATAATTAATTCAACAAGCATATTGAAAGAAGAATAAACATGAGCACATGCATTCTTCAATTGTTCGAATGAGACTCTGAAAAGGCATAAGTGCGTGCACACACTACACATACTCATGATTCATGGCACATACCCTGCAGACAATTTGGAGGCTCAACATTTCACCCACTGCATATCTTTAGCATGTGGAAGGAAAAGGAAGCATCTAGGGAAAACTTCTGTGGATACAGCAGGATGTGCAGGCTCCACACAGAAAGCATTCTAACCAAGAACTGAACGGGAGAACCAGGTGCTATGAGGAAGTAAAGCTAACTGTTATCCCACTTCCCAGTGGAACTGCAGAATACCACAAAAATGATAGATATGGATCAATGTGATTCTGCAGAGATAAAGCAGACATTTGACTGCATTAGCAGAATGATGATGATCTATCATTTTTCGTATGACTTATTGCAAAGCCTTTTATGTGATTGATAACAAGATGACAGTATTTTGCAATTGTGACACCTTTTGCCTAGCATGTTAAGGATGCAACTCTAAAACACCACAATATACATTTACTTTGTAAACTGACATCATCTTTTCTGGATATGAAAAGTGTGAGTTAGATACTTTACAGTCAGGAAAAACCCTCATAATGGTTTCTCATATTCTACTGAATCATTTCTTGCCCTTACTTAAGTTTGTACAGCTATTAGTGGAACAACATCCAAATGATCCAACATCATAACTTTTGATTTTGAAGAAATAGAAATGCTGCTATGCGAAAGTGTTAATCTGCTTAAAACATCTATGTTCCCGCAATGTCTACCTGAAATGCAAACTATTTTTATACTTGTGTTTTCAGCAGCATACATGATTATTTATTTATTTTTTTATCAAAAACTACTACAATACCTTCTTTATCTACTTCAAGTAAATTCGTCTGCAAGTCTTATGGTTCTAGACACAAACATAATAGGCTTATGTGAGCCAGCCAGCAAAAAGATTTTATACCAACACCATATGAAGAAGCAACATATGACATTATCAATGTATTTCTTTTCATTATAATGTACAAGTCCATCAGAAGATTGAAACATGCTCAGAAACTTAAAACATTCTGACTTGCCTGGGACTCCATTGCTAGTGTATATTTTTAGGCAACATCATATTATATGTAATGAAACTGACTAAGAGTCCTAAAGCTTTTTTTGCAGTAGCTTCAGTGTTTGTGCTTACTGAATTGCTTGCATTCAGTCTCTGACTGGATGCAGACCCAAAGCATATACCTGGGTTATCACCTCAGAATGTCATTTAATTTCAAAAGAAATACACATTTAACTTTTTTGAAGTGTAAGCCATATTTTCTACTCTGCTCATCCTCTTTTTTCTGTTCTCTGAGTTGCCAAAATATTAATCAGATAAACTGCAGCATTTTCAACACTTTACAGTATACATTTAATTGTAGTGTTCTTTGAAATATATCAGGTGCAGAGGATACTCTAAAAAGTAATTTGTTATAGCTGAACAAACTCTTACAAGTATTTGCTGAAATGTATACTTTTAATAATCCTCTAATGCAGTTTGCTGGTGTACATGGTTCATGTTAACTTCAAAGATAGCTTAGTGCCATAAAACACAGCGGGGGGTAATTCAATGAGCCTTAGACGGAGCTAATTTCTATGCAGGAATAGTGGTAAGACTTGAATACAGAACATGGCTGCCAAGCGATCCAGGAAACAAGGTTCGTGGTATGCATGAGCATCCTGACACTGTGCAAACACGGAGGTGTCTGTGGAATGCAAATCACCTCATCAGCTGGTAAAAACCATGCAAATGAGGTGATTTTGCGATCCAGAAGGCATGAAGGCACCCGTGTAGGTACCGTGTAAGGCTGACAAATGTATGCAGTTACAAACTGTGTACCAGAGGATAAAAATGCTGTAACAGGGCAAATAAAAGGCTCTACAATGTGCATTAGGCATGCAGATGGCCAGAACCATGGCCAGTGATGTAAAAAAAGTAATGCAATATATTAAAAATTAAACAATTTTAATACATATGCCACGTTTAAGCAGTGTATAGCAACGTGCAAACATGCTATTTTGAAAAAAAATAAAATAAAAATGGAAAAATATGACATTTAAAGCTATCTACATTTTTTTTCCATTACAGTGGCCAGCATGCAGAGTCATACAATGGCAGGTTATAGTGGTTGCTAAGGATATAGGCTCTGGTGTAGTGCAGTATCCAGGGTATACTCAATTAGGTGTATGTAAATGAGGCAAGTTTATTGAATAGCAAAATGGGCCACTGTGTCTGTAGGTACTAACTGTGTAAGGGCTAGAACCATGGTAATGTAGGCAGAAGAGACAGCTGACATGAAAAGTGGGTGTGTCATGGTTTGTGTAAGCAGAGAGGAGCTCAGCAGCTCCTGTTTACGCTCAGCTAAGCACAGCTTAGCAGGGGTGTGCGTCTCAGGCTGCTAAGCTGTGCTTAGCTGGTTAAAGAAAAGCTAAGCATGACCATGTACAAGGAAGGGCTCCTTCTGCTGAGTGCCGCAGGGCTTAGCAGTAGAAGAAATTAAAAACAAAAAAGTGGGGGGGGGATAACCTGGAAAAGCCAATCAAGCATAAATGACTGATAAGACCTGTTCCACTGACACTGGTCCATTCAAAACCCTCAATAATATAGCTGGCAGGTGGAATGTATCATAGTCAGCCAATCACACAGGCTGCATCTGCAGCACACCAGTATAAAGTATGCATACACTCTTCAATCTGATTTTCCCCACATACTCTGCATCACTGGAGTACACACTTGGGAATTTTAATGACAAAATGATAGGGGCAGCTGCTGCTCTGCTACATCTCTATGCACTACAGGCTGAGGTCAGTGATGATGATGATGATGCTGACAATAGGCCTAGACCAAGAAGGAGGAGAGTGTTCAGGCCCAGAGTAATCTTTCAGGGGCTACATGAGCTGGAGATAGTAGAGTGCTTCATGGTAGACAGGGACATACTACAGCAACTCACCAAGCTCTGCCGGCCTCACCTAAGACCCAGAGCCAACAGAGGGGAACGCATCCCAGTGAAAACAAAGGTATGTGTAGCCTTAAGAATACTAGGTACAGGTACTTTCCAAAGACCTACTGGGGGCATCATGGGGATCTCATAGGCATCCGCATCCAGGGTACTCCACCAGTTCCTGGATGTCATGCTAACACATGCCAGTGAGCACATTTATTTCCCCACCACTCCTGAGGAGATGACCAGCAATATTTATCTCTTCCACTGTGTAGCACACTACCCAGAGGTACTGGGTGCCATAGACTGCACTCATGTGCACATCAATCCACCACCCGGTGAGGAGGGTAGAGTCTACATCAACCACAAGGGGTATCACTCCATCAACTGCCAGGTTATGTGAAATGCTCAGGGCATTATCATCAATGTGTGTGCTGGCAGCCCTGACAGTTACTACAAAAAGAACACCACTGCATGTATGGCAACTGCAAGGTCCCAAGTCAAAATCAAATTACAAAAACAGACCAGCAGACCGTGGCAAGCAAACAAAATTTAATGCAGTGCTGATAAGCACATACAAAAGAGAACAATAAACAGACCGTTTTCAGCTTAAATAAAAACAGCCTTCTTCAGTGCATACAATTAGCAAATGAAACATCCCCTTCCTCTTATATAGTCAGCAATTGAGGCTTAATTAATGCAATTATTATTTAAAGGTGCTCATTCAATCCAGGAGAAAATAAACCCCCCAACTTAATAATCCATTTTCTCTCCATAATATTAAGAATATGGTGCCAACAAGTCTTATTGGATCTGTTACCCCTAATACGATCAATAATAGTGAAATAAAAAGACACATTTGTATGTGAAACAGTATGTTTATAAAGGGCATTGGTAATTCTCTGATGTTTAATATCGCTAAAATGCTCCGTAATCCTAAATTTGACCACTCGTCATGTCTGGCCTACATAAAACGCAGAGCAGCTACAAGTAACCAGGTAAATAACCCAATTGGTTTGACAATTAGCAAGAAAAGGAATGCTGTAGACTTAACTGGTATTTATACTACTAAAGTCTTTGGTCTTAGAAATTTTGGAACAATGTACACAATGGCCACAGGGAAAACAACTAACTAAATGGTCCCCAAATAGAGTAGATTGAAACTGTGGAACCTGCTGGCTACGTCCACATTTATAATGACTCAAGATTGAGCCAAGGTTTTTACCTTTCCTATAAGAGAAGTAACATCTGTTATTCAGAATTTCAGAAAGTTTAAAGTCTGCCAGGAGAATATTCCAGTGACGATTGACACTATTAGTTAAAACAGCAGTGTTTCTACCATAAGTAGTCACAAAACGAATAGCTGACTCTTGCTCCTGGGGCTTATCCTTATATTTGAGAAGAGAATCCCTATTAATGGAATCCACAATATTCTTAGCATGCATTATATGTCCCAACTTATAACCCCTATTCAGAAACCGGGAGGTAAGATCATCCCTAAACGTATCATATGAAGCATCTTCTGAACAAATGCATTTCATTCTCATATATTGAGACTTTGGAATATTCTTACAATGTGTGGAGGATGATAGCTGGTGGCATGGAGAAAGGAATTGTACTCTGGATATTTACGGTAAACTTCAGAACTTAAAGTATTATCCATCCTGCTAGTCACCAGTACATCCAAAAATGTAATACAGTCCTTACTGTAGTTTACCATAAATTGTATCCCCCACTTATTTTCATTTAAATAGTTGACAAATTCTTGTAGGTACTCAGAATCCGATCTCCATACCAACCAGCAATCATCCAAATATCTCCTCCATATGTCCATGTCCTCCAAAAATATATTATGAGAACTATCATAAGTAATATGCCATTCAATGTATGCCATAAATAGATCGGCATATATCGGGGCAAAAAAAGCCCCCATAGCCTACCTTGAATTTTAAAATTATATACATCATGATACAAAAATAAATTTTTGGTAAGGACATGTTCAGCTAGCCCTAATAGGAATGTATTAAATCCAGATGGATATAATCCAGATCTGGAGAGCCAATATTCCAAAGCATCAATACCTGCCCAATGAGGAATATTGGTATATAGGGCAGTTACGTCCAGGGTACAAAGTAACCATCTTGGTTCTAACTGTAATTCTGAAATTATCTGAAGAAATTCAGTTGTGTCCTGTATATGGGCACATACCCACTTTAGAAGGGGTTTAAGGTACTTAGTTAGAAATTAAGACAGTGGTTCAGTTCATGAGCCTCTTCCCAAAACAATTGGTCTACCAGGGGTATTCCGTGGGTCCTTCTGTATTTTTGGGAGAAAATAGATATATTGAGAACCCCTTTCTGGTACAGATAGATAGAAAGTTTGGTTCAAAATAATACTCTCATCTTTAGCTAAAGTTAGAAATTCATCAATCGGTTTCTTAAAGGAAGGGGTCAGATTAAGGAGCAAACAAGTATAATACCGCCCATCTGAAAGCTGCCTCATGGCTTCGGTATTATATTGAGCCCAATCTTGGACTACAACTGTCCCACCTTTATCAGCAGGCAATATAACCAATTCATAATTATTGGCCAATTCCCTGATGCATTCTAATTTGATCTTCGAGAGATTATTTGATCCAACACCAGACTCCCTAGAATAGAGATGTATATCCCTAAGGACACTATTCTGAAACATTTGCACACTAGAGTTCATGGGAGGTGTGAACATAGATTTATGATATATAAACTCATCCCGGACCCCACTGGAATCTCCATCCTGAAAAAGCAACTGTAGGTTAAATGTTCTAAAAAAAGCTACAATATCATTAGCAAAACTGTCATCTGAGACAAAAAACCCAGGTATAAAAGTTACTCCTTTATTCAAAATATCAATATGAGTAGGTGACAAGGAACAAGATGAAATATTTAACACATTAGAATTAGTTATTTCTGAGCAAACATTCTCAACAACCCTTCCATGTTGTCCAACTCGTTTGTGCTTCCTGCCCCCCCCCCCCACTTTTGTTTACATCGAAAGGTACATTGTTACTTCTTTTGGGTGTTGGGGATCCTGTGGTGCATTGTGCATCAGACTCAAGGGCTGAAGATGAATCATCTCCAGAGGTATCATAACTCATAGTAGACATTTGCTTTAAAATAGAACGTGGATATTTCTTCCTAGTGGAATATTTATAAGATTGTTGAAATCTTACATGCTTAACCTAATCTTTAGAGAAAGGATCCCCCCTATCATAATCAGCGAGATCCCTCAAAAAATTATTTTTCTTCCTTTCCTTGAGTTGTTTTTCTAAACTTAGTAGATCATTACTGAGTTACTTAATGTTCAAATTATATCTGGGTTGACCCTCAAATTGCCTAATAGAATCACACATCTGTGTTATATCTTAAATCTCTTGGTCAATAATCTTTTCATAATGTCCTGCTAGAATCTCAACAAAGTTCATAGAAGCTTTATGTTGGGCATCAGCCCAAAGCTTAGTCAGTGTGGGATCAATATTATTAACAAGTGGCTGGATATGGACTCTAAGTCCTCTAGGTGTGATAATAATATAGGCCTTGAATAACCTAATATGCCAAACATTGCTGCCAAGTGACCTCATACTCTTATTCAGCCTCAGAAATTGTGCCTCACATGTATTATCAGTGGGTGCTAAAATGGATTCATTCTGTTGGGGATGATCTACACCTAAGCCAAACACCGCAAGATCATCACGGTCAGAGGCCAACCCCTTGAGTTGACTGGTTATATCCATTGAGAAAACAAACAATAAATATGCCCAAATACTATTGTGTGAAAATACACACACTAAAATTGTTAATAAAAATATTTAGGGTAAGGTATAGCAAGTGGGACAAAAAGGTAAAAAACAAACTATCCCTTATATCTTGAAAACAAGAAAACAGTACTCCCTAAATAAGTAATGTTCGGACAATGTCAGCCAATATGATCAAAGTTGGTCATATAAGAATAACAAAAATAAAACAAAACACGTACAGTGTTGAGTCCAATCCAGATAATATTGGAACAATTCCTATGAGACTGGACAATATCAGCCCCTGTAAATCAATGACCAGGACAAACCTATATATAGGTCCAATCAGTGCTGAGTCCGAGCAAAAAAATAAATTTCCAAAGCCAATCATTTTGAACTAGATATAGTCGGACAATAGCAGCCTAAATATTACTGCGTCCAAAATCTATTAGTGAGGAGACTAAATAAAAAATAAAAATTCAGTACAAAACACCCTTGCTGTAATGACCCTATAAAAATTAACAACAATAAAAATAATAAAAAATATTACTGTTTGCTCAATCAAGAAAAAAGCAGTCCTAAATGGAAAAAACACATTTTTTAACAAAAATTAGATCCATATAGCATTCCCATTCTATAAAAATAAGGGCCCACCCTATCCAGATTTTAGAAGTAATCACAAAATCTGTCTCAATAGAGGCAAATCAAAAACTATGCCCTGGCAGTTATCGCGACGCCCACATCTGGCACGCATCACAGCTGTACCAGGCATTTGCCAGGGGGGACATCCCATATGGCCATATAGTGGGGGATGCTGGTTACACACTGGAACCATGGATGATGACATCCATCAGAAATGCACACACACCAACAGAAGAATGCCATAATGAGGCACATGCGCAAACTAGGAACATCGTAGAGCATGTGTTTGGGCAGCTCAAGTCATGGTTCCGCTCCCTTGACATATCTGGTGGACCCCTGCAGTACTCTCCAGCCACATGTGCACACATGTTCATAGTATCTGCCATGCTACACAATATGATCCTGTGGAACAGCTGCAGCAGGAACATCACAGGGAAGGGACACATAGCCCCCCACCATTGCCAAGGTTCCCACAGGCACAGGGGGACTCAGAGGAGGAACCCCCTGAGCCTGTCCCTGTAGGCAGACATTGGTGTGCCCAGTATTCCGTGGTCTTGGCAAAGTGGCAATGCTTAGCACATACACTGACACCCTAGGGACTCCAACTCACATAGACACAGTAAAATGGATGCCAGCCACATTGCACTACCTATACCTTACCATGTATAGCTGTGTACTGAGTGCATTCGACAGAGTTATCCCTGAAGAACTGTCCTTGCAACTGCTGCTGGCACAAGGTAAGTCACTCTTCATAACAATAAATGAATGGGGTAGTAAACTGTGGTAGTATATGTAGGTATTGCTGCATGTATGCATGGGAATGGAGTGGGTTACTGGGATAGCAGCACACAACGGACAACTATGTGGGACAACAGGACCTCTCTGCCAAATACTGGCTGCCACACAATATGCAGTAGGCCCTAAGCCAGCAAAATCCACTGTACTACAGTATGTGAGGGACTTACAAACAGTGGGGTCATAGGACAAATGCATGGATGTCAATGTTGGAGTCCCATACATAGCTGTAAACCTCTTACAGCAAGAAATCTGTACAAAGCCATAAATAAATGTGGGGCAAAAGCCCATAAACAGGGACAAGTCTTAAATATTTCTCTTATAAACATAGAAAGTTGATAGAATAACAGGTGTTGCAGTCGTATGAATTCTCTGAAGGGCAAGAAATCTGAAACTCAAATGTCTGTCATTACTTTCTAACTTCAGTCTTAAATGATTTCACTATTATTTGCCACGCAACCACAATTTAATGAAAAATGAACCCAAAATATGAGCCAAACATCTGTCCAGTCTGTGAAGATGTGTACAGTGCAGAGGTATGCCCCCCTCCCCCAATACACCCATGCTCACATAGAACTACAGTAACATTTATGTTTGTAAGGTAATAGCAGCAGACCACACATTCCCAGGGCTGTCACAATCAACCTGATAACTTGTTCCATTTCTACAATATGCAGGGGTCAATGTGCTATGCATGTTTGTGGTTAATAGTACCAGGAAGTAGACAGCACTTACTGGTGGCTGTTGTGGCTTAGTGGTCTAAGTACAATACTGTGGTTGTCAGGGTCCATGGTTCGAGACTGGCCATGCCAACTATTTTGCATGTCAGCTACACCAGCAGTATGAATTGTATACACTGTCCAGAAGTCAATATTTGTTACTACAGGAAAGCTGGACAATGGAGGGACAGGGGGCTACACATATGGACAGTACACAGCTCTGATTAACCTACACAAGTGCCTAGTAGAACAGCAGGTTGTGACAGGTCAGTCTAGCACCAGGATATAAAGGCTGCCATATTACTGTGTCAGTACTGACAACAAGTCAGTGGGCACCATCCATACCCCTGGAATGACAAGGTGTCACAAAATGTCCACACATATGCCTCATATATCTGTTCTGCATGTCATAACATTGCATTTGCCAGGCAAACTATTTTCAAACCAATAAAGGTTGATGTGAAAACATCAATGACAGACAGTTAACATGCAAATGCCATACCCATAAGTAAATGTCAGCTAATACAAAACTGTTCTATCAACTGTGTACATTTGGAAGAGCAATATTAAGAGCCTGCCCCCATGTCTGGGCCTCTGTCTGACTGTTATATATGGGCCTGTGCAGTTATCTGTCTGTAAGAGTTTGAGAGCTATAGCCAACATGTAGCCTTATAATAGTGCAATGGAAACCAGCTGAGAACCACAGCAGATGTATGGGGCACAATGATGGACAACCTGCTAAACAAGTAAAGTCAGAGGTGTAAATTCTGTAACCCTATGTATGACATTATGACTTCTACCCCACTCACACCATAACTACAAATACATAGCAGCAACTGTGGACAAAGGCTGTGACTGGACTACAGAAGGACAAAAAGACACATGTAAGGGGAACGGGAACCACTGGCCAGACAAACATAGAATGTATACACTAGAACAATTTCTGCTGTAGCATAGTTCCCTGCAGTGTAAGGAGTTAGTAAACAAATCTCTGTCAGTGCTCCCTGACATTACTCTATACTGATCTGCCACTGACATACCAAAAAAATTGCATTGCTATATAGAATATACCACACATATTATGGAAAACTCTGCTAAGTCCAATGCACTCTGTACCCACCCCAGGATATGACTAAGTTAAGAAGGATAGCAAACAGCCAGGAGATCCCTCAGCCAGTATATCACTGAGATGCTGGATTGTTTACACAGGTTCATCAGACAATCGGCTATAGCATACAAAATCCTGGACTGGAGTACAGGTAGCTCTGGACTGGAGTCCCACTGTTGCTATTGAAGGTCATACTGGGCATGCTCCTGCACTTAGAGACTTACAGCCTAGTCTAAACCCACATCTGACTATTTAGCTGTGTTATCCATATATGCCTTTGCATACACACAGCTGTGTACACCTTAACTGTCTCTCACCATCCTCATCAGACTGGATTAACCACATCTATCTGTATGTTGCACATATAAGTTATATCTGCATTTGATGATATATATAGAAAGAGAGAGAGATAGATAACATATACAAATATAGGAAGTGTAGACAAGTAGACACAGACACAAGGGTAGAGAGAGACAGACAGAGACAGAGAGAAAGAGACCCCTGAAAGGCATACAGTGAAGTACTGCTGCAGCCATTTGCACACCAATTGTAACCAATAGCACATACAAGTATGAAGGTGAGCTCCATTGTGTAATAGTAGTGAGGTAGAGGTTGTAATCTCACATCACCTGCCATGTGTGTGTGTGTGTGTGTGTGTGTGTGTGTGTGTTTCTGTATCTATTATATTTTCAGCAGATACACATGCCCAACAGGCCTATGTCTGTGTAATGGTCACTCATTTTATGGGCCTGATACTAGTGTCATCCACAATAGTGGCCTATCTGTCAGCAGCTACTGATGTCATCCACCCCAACAGGAGTGTCAGATACTCTTCACATGAATAAGCCTTGTGGCACATGTGATAACTACATAGCACTATAGTATAGACAGTTAGATAGGTAGTGGCTCTAATCCCACCAATGGTAAGTCAGTGTGTGCATGTGTGCATTTATGGACATCTCCTTGTGGCTGTCTGTGTTTGCTGCCTATGTGTGTGCAATCATAATGCAGTTTAAGGCCTCTTCCACCCTATTAACCCACCATTGCACTACTGTATCGGGCCTGTACATGTCATCAACCTTAGAAACAACATCTGACATTCTTCAGCCATATAAGCTCTGTAGTGTATGTGATAAGTACATAGCACTGTAGTACATGCAACTAAATAGGTAGGAGTTCTAATCTCAGCACTAGCAACTGTGTGTGTGTGTGTGTGTGTGTGTGTGTGTGTGTGTGTGTGTGTGTGTGTGTGTGTGTGTGTGTGTGTGTGAGAGAGAGAGTCTGTATGTGTTTGTTATACCATTTTGAGGCCTGTTCCACCCTACTGACTTCCCCCATTGTATTAATTGTCAGGAGCCTGTTGATGTCATCAACCTCAGATACAAAATCGGGCACTTTTCAGGTGTATAAACTCTGTGGCACAAGCGATAAATATGTAGCATTATAATACAATAAACTAGATAGGTAGGGGTTCTCATCTCAAGACTGTCAACTGTGTGTGTGAAGCATATCTCCTGTGTGTGTGTGTGTGTGTGTGTGTGTGTGTGTTGGTTATACCATTTTGAGGTGTGTTCCACCCTGCTAACTCCCCCCCATTGCATTAATTGACAGGGCCTGTTGATGTCATCAACCTTAGATGCACTGTTTCACACTGTGCAGGCCATACCTCTCAACTGTATGTGTTTTGCAGAATGTCCAAATGATTGCCTCATATATTTTGTCTGTGTGTCATAAAAGTATGATTTCCTGGCCAGTCATTGGCAAAGCATTAAGAGCTGAAGTCAGACAATAATGACAGACATATGAGTGTCAGACTTCATACCCTTCACAAAAGTAATTGTAATACAAAAATAGTCCCTCTATCAGTTATCTACTTTTGTAAGAGCAATATGTAAAACCTGTCCCTATCTTGGGGCCTGTACAACCCCATTATTGAAGGCTTTGTCTACATGTATTGTTCAAACAGATTGAGAAGTATGCCCCAGGCATATCAGCTCCATGGCATATGCCTTAAGGGCATAGCACTATACTACATAAAACTAGATAGGTAGGGGTTGTAATCTCAATACTGGTGACTGTATGAGTGTGTGTCTGTGTATGCATATCCTTTGTGGCAGCGTGGCTGTCTTGTCTGCCTATACCACTTTGTGTGCCTGTGCCACCCTGTTAACTCCAGAATAGTAGTGGCAGACACTGCAAAACTGCATAACCTCTGCGGTTCATGCACCATGTATATTGTGCTATCTTACATATAACTAGTGAGGTAGGGGCTCTGCTATCAACAAGGGTGGCTCGTGTGTGTGTGTGTGTGTGTGTGTGTGTGTGTGTGTGTGTGTGTGTGTGTGTGTGTGTGTGTATTTGTGTGTGTGTGTGTGTTTCTGTATCTATTATATATTCAGCAGAATACACATGCCCAACAGGCCTATGTCTGTGTAATGGTCAACCATTTTATGGGCCTGATACTAGTGTCATCCACAACAGTGGCCTACCTGTCAGCAACTACTGACGTCATCCACCCCAACAGGAGTGTCAGATACTCTTCACATGAATAAGCCTTGTGGCACATGTGATAACTGCATAGCACTATAGTATAGACAGTTAGATAGGTAGTGGCTCTAAT